>NC_136806.1:63215946-63226194 GCF_951216825.1 Electrona antarctica
TGGTGGTCTGAAATTGGTCATGGAGTATCTTGACACATAGGGGTAAGTAGCAGAACAGGATTTGGTTGGTTGCTACCATTATATTCTTGTCCATGGTCTCCAATGACAAGGATTTTCAACCATCTCTGCCCTTCATATGGTTTTGTTTTTACCACAATAGCTTCATCAGCTCGCTTGTATAAGGTGATGGTTCTCTTCAGAGCAGAGTAGCATGGAGGAAGACGAGCCAGGTCAACTTTAGATTTAAGAAGTGAGTTTGTCATTTGCCCCCACCATTGTCCGCAGCAACTTGGCACGGGTGACGTCCACTGGGGCGGCGGTGGCTCAGGGGTAGAGTGGCTGGATGGTAACCGCAAGGTTGCCAGTTCAAACCCGGGCTCCCCCAGAGTTAGTGTCGAAGTGTCCTTGAGCAAGACACTGAACCCCTAACAGCTCCCGATGTGCAGGTTGGTGCTTTGCATGGTTTCCGCTGCCATCAGTGTATGAATGTGTGTGTGAATGTGTGTGTCTATGTAAAGCGCCTTGGATAAAGGCGCTTTATAAATGCACCATTTACCATACTGAAGACTCGCAACTCTGTCCATACAGCAGACAGATGAATTGCTCCAACTATACTAATTAAGGATCTGTTCCATATAGTGTAGCACAAGGCACATTTGAAGGACCCCCATAACCCTTACAGGTCCATTTGGTTCCATTTGTACATTCAGAGTTGCACACCCGTAAGGGGCCCTGCATATCAACAGCTCAGTGGCCTTGTGGTCAGAGCGTTTGCCTTGAGACTGGGAGGTCGGGGTTCGATCCCCGGCCGGGTCATACCAAAGACTCCGAAAAATGGAACCCAGTACATCCCTGCTTGGCACTCAGCATCAAGGGTTGGATTGGGGTAAGTCCCTGACACATACTAGCGTCATGTCCAGGGGGTGTACTTGTACATCAAGCTGCCTCCTACTACAGAAACAGGAGATAGGCTCCTGCCCTATGGGCCTCATGGCTCTGCAAGGCTTACAGGTCCATTTGGTTCCATTCTGTACACACTGTAAAGTTACACACCCGTAAGAGGCCCTGGATATCATCAACAGCTCAGTGGCCTTGTAGTTAGAGCGTCCGCCCTGAGACTGGATGGTCAGGGGTTCGATCCCCAGCTGGGTAATACCAAAGGGTTGGATTGGGGTAAGTCCCTGCGACATACTAGTCATGCCAGGGAGTGTACTTGTTAGGCTCCTGCCCTATGGGCCACATGGCTTGGCTTGAGCTATAGAGCTATTTGAATTGTGAGTCTTCAGTGAAACAGTGGTGGGAGCAGATGACAAACTAATTTCTAAATCTAAAGTTGACCTGGCTCGTCTTCCTCCATGCTACTCTGCTCTGAAGAGAACCATTGTGTCTTATACAAGCGAGCTGATGAAGCTTTTTTGGAAAAAACAAAACCCTATGATGAAGGGCAGGGGGGGTTGAAACTAAAGAGTTTTTTAATCCAGTGTGTCCTGCGGTGCAGTCCTACCAACCTCACTGGTTGATCTCCTTGACACTGTCTGGAGAGCATGGACAAGAAGCCGACGAGATAGAGGAATTGATTTAATCGGCACTGATTTGTACACCAGCATGCCACGGGCACATGTGGTCACTTTAGGAATAGTTTCACTGAGATCCTCGACCCTCAAAACATAGGTCTAGACACCTTATTTGTTCATTTAAGTGAAATATTGGCTGAGATATTAATCGATTAATTTGATAATGGAGGCACTCATTTGCATAAAAATGGTAGATGGGACACTTTGCAAACTTTTTAACATAGCTTATTCAAGTAAGAAATATTCCATGATGTGGAGTGAGTTCAAACTCAGTCATTCATTCATTTATTCCAAATGTATAGCTGATACTGACTGAATGTACAATTTTCACCGATTTGAGGTATAGTTCATAATTTTGGCGACAGAAAGAGTAATTTACAAGATAGAAAGGTTATCTTGGGCTCAAATTGAAGCTTGGGGATATGAGAAGTTTTCTATATACAAGTGAGGCAGTGATACTCACCATAATGTGTTGGAAAATAACCATCTTTGTTGTTATTAGTCAAGCGGACACCATATTCTTTGGTGTTTCTGAGGATGATGTGGGTCATATTTAAGAATATAATGGTAGCAACCAACCAAATCCTGTTCTGCTACTTACCCCTATGTGTCAAGATACTCCATGACCAATTTCAGACCACCATGTCTATTTATGTAATTTTAGTGAATTAATATTTGCCTTTACACAATTTCGCCAGAGCCATATACCAAAAAGGGAGTTTTGAGGTAGGTGGGACATTTTGACAACTTTTTATCATAGCTCATCATTTTCAGCACATTTTTTCCAATAAGAAAACACTGATTAGAAGTATAATTCCGGGGGGTGCATGATACCCCCTTCCAGTGACTGTACTATATATTTACCCAGGGTATCTGGGTTCTGGGCTAAGCTCAAGAACTTGTTTCCAGCCAGGCCCTGCTCATAGAACATTTCATCGTAGTGGTTCAATGCCTTGTTCAAGGGCACTTCAGCGGTGGTAATTTTAACGTGTCAGACCGCTGATTCGAACTGGCGACCTTCCGGTATCAAGACCGCTCCGCAATCCGTTCGGCCACCGCTGCCATTGTATTGTCTGCAAAGGAACTATGTGTCTGTCACAAATTTTCCTGCAAGCCCATGTCAACAACACAGACAAGGCAGCTGTGCGCGAGGTGAGTCCTTCTGCAAATTAAATTGACCCAATATTATTTTGTACAACCAAGCAAAGCATAAGATAATATGATGGTTTGGAGAATAGGGTGGTCTCTCTTTTTATAAGAGAAGCCATTGCATACAGGTTCTCAAACCTTTTAATTTCAAGGACCCCCATAACTGAGAGTAAAACTCCATTCCAGATTCCATTTGTACAGTATCAGAGTTAAAAGTTATTAAACTAATTAAAGGGTCCATTTGGTTCCATTTGTACTAGTTAAACTCTCAGAGTTACAGACCTGTAAGGGTCCATTTGGTTCCATTTGTACACTCTCAGAGTTAAAGACCTGTAAGGGTCCATTTGGTTCCATTTGTACACTATCAGAGTTACAGACCTGTAAGGGTCCATTTGGGTCCATGTGTTACACTCTCAGAGTTAGACCTATAATGGGTCCATTTGGAACCCCTTCAAGGAACCATGAGGGTCCCTGGATCACACCTTTGAGAGCCACTGTAATATAGAGCATATTTGATTAAATTTAGGAGCATACCATTTGTTTTTGTTATAGATTATTTTGACATGTTATAGATTATTTTAACCCTAACCCAAACAGAACCGCGCACGCACGACACATGCACACGCACGACGTGCACATGCACGCGCGCATGTGTCCTCTTTTTGGTCATTCAGAATATGGTAACCCTACATCAGTGATGATGATCCCACACGGAAAGGACTCCAGGTCACCAAGGCTTCTCTTCATGGGCACCACTCTGATGTCATCCCCGAATCTGATTTGATCAAAAAGAGGCATCATTAGTTCAGAAGCAAGCTACAATGCACATCGCAATTTGCGTCATGTCATCATGACGTACAATACACTATGACGTAACATTCTCCATTCATTGTCAATCTGAATTTAATGTTTGTGTAGTGGACAGACATTAAAGCTGGATATAGGAGGGGCTGGCGTGACCCAATAAAGGTCATACAATCAAAAGAAATTAACCAATGAAAAGTATCAATAGCTTGTGACTAAATCATAATTTATTTCATTTTAATAATATCATTATAGCAATATCATTATTACTTGTTTGTCTACTTGTGGGACCGCCTCAGCTCCGTCAGCTTCCCATTCACTGCTACTCCCAGCATTCCTTTGGTGGCTTGGGGAAACTTCTTTAATGTGGCTTCTACATAGAATCAAGGAAAAGGCGATAATGAGAAGACAGTGGACCCGATTTATAATTTAGGCATTTAGCAATGTAAATCGCTCTTAATCCAGAGCGATTTACATTTAAGCAAGAACAAAACATGGCAATACATCATATACATACAAAAATGCATGCTCGAAGTAAACTAGAATTCAAGCATTCCATCTGTTAGTGTGTACACAAACCTATTGTTGACGATTGTTGGCCTTTAATCAAAAAGATGATATGGAATGAATAGATTTAAACAAGGTTTTCTCACAAATATCACTTTAATTAGTATTGGCGACGTGACAGCACTCATCAGCACAGATTATTTAGTGATAAGACATGCAAATCAAGCAAATTAACTAAAAGCATGATATGGTGCAAATGGCATGATTAATGATGAACCCATTTAGACCTGAAATACCCTTCATGTCAATGTGCAATTCAATCTGGGAGTCATTTTGGACGTTACTACATTATACAGGGCTGGGCGTTAATGGAAATTAAAATAGCACAGGCCCTGTTATTTGTAGAGTGAGTGTGTGGTGTATATATATATATATATATATATATATATATATATATATATATAGTCAATTCTGTAGAGTGAGTGTGTGTGGTGTGTGTGTGTATATATATATATATATATATATATATATATATATATATATATATATATATATATATATAGTCAATTCTAAAAATAAAAACTAAGGTTAGGACTTAGCATGTGTTTTGAATTGGCCTCAAGTCTAAATGGGTTATGGGTGAAGAAGGGTGCAGTAGGCCTAGTTGTTCCCAACCTTTTCTTGTGGCAGAACCAACTTGAAAATCTTTACATTTTTTCACGGCCCGCCCATCTGATCACATAACCTGGCAGTAGACAAGTTGATGGGTGGGCCACGTGCATTTTCTTAAGATGTTTATTTTAATGATCAATCAACTTGTGTTCTGGCTTAGATCAATGGAACATAGTAGGCTATACTTATTCCAGTCTAAGAAACACCATAAAATAGTATCATTTTTAAAGACTTATTTAAATATGAATGTTATATTTTAATAACATTCTAGTGTTTTGTCCAATGATTTGGGGGCCCACTTGAAATGCCCTTGCGGCCCACCGGTTTGGAACCACTGCTGTAGGACAACAATTGTTATTGACTAACCAACTACATGTTCTACAACCCAGAGGACCACACTTATCTCAGTGGAAGCACACTAGCCCAGAATATAGAATATATTGGAAGTGAGCTGCGATGAAGAAGTGAGCAAATTAAGTTAGGCTTTTGTAATTACCAGGTGCTACGCCGTGCAGATTTCTGCAATGGGTGGCATCACTTACCTGATGTTTTCTGTCTCCAGTGATAAACTACCACTGATGGCTAATAAATTGTGAAAATAGGGATGGTTAAAGTAGTCAACTCAATGCATATCTATGAACTGTTCTTTTTCTTCTTGAATTAATTTGATTTACTCACCAATTATGGCATTCTTTTTATCTGGATCCAGGGCCTTGAAATGTTCCCCACCGCCACGCTTTGGCATCCCACCTAAATAAGATATTTTAACATTATTTTTCAAATGGTGGGAAATCCCCCTAACTACATGATGTTTCACTTAAGCAATATCTCAGATTTATGTTATGGAGGTACAAACGGAAATACATTATCCCAAGCAGGTTCAAATCTTAATTCTTAATTAGTTAATGGATTTTGAAAACAAATACCACTGAGGTTGCTCTCCAGGAGTTCCTCAATAGGGAACACGCCGATCAGCAGAAATCACACCATTTGGGTTGCAGTGGTGCTGTTGGAGGCGGAAAACCAGGTTGCCCTGTTGCAGAGGACTCCTGATCCTTTCACAATTTCAATCTGAAAAATATCACATTTAAGTTTTAACACATTTATACCCCTGAGGAGGAGGAATCTAAAAACGACTTCTAAATCCTAAAGCCGTGTTTATACTTCACTCTGCAACGGTCCTATGCTGAAAAATAGCAGATATGCAAACTCACAGCGCATCTCATTCAAGACACTGAACTTGCAGATCTGCCATTTTTGCCATCCAAATGCATTCTATTGTGAAATGGGCCTTAAGAGATGCAGAAATTAATGATGTAGAGGCGTTCCCAGACAACTTATATCACGTTGGGTTTGGGGACCACCAGGAGGTCCAAATGGAGCCTTCCCTTGCTGGTCTGTGTGTACATGTGTAGGTTATTTATGGTAACGGGATGTCTGACTTATGGGCAGCCCCCTTATTGGTTGGACCACAATGTACACTGTAAAATCCAGTGTAAATTAGTGTTGAGAGTATACAAATTTAACCAGTTAGGGTCCATTTCGTTCCACGTGTACAGAGGTGAAAGCGTCCATTTTGACCCACTGATGTTGCACGAACCCAACATTGAGAAACAGTGATGTATAGAGGTTCCAGATCTGAATGTGCTACAATGTATCACATAAACCTACAACTTTAACAAATATATTTGATGTAATATCAAGTTTGGTTACTAAGTAACTAATATAGTTTGTATGTATTGACGTTTGAAGATGTCAATAATAAAAATTTGTCTATGTAGTACTGTACAATAATTATACAGGTACTCCAATAGAAAACCTTTATCTAACACAAGGGCCTGCTATGATGCAACTGTTAACTGTTAAGATAGGACCTTCAGGTGCATTAAGTGGCCGGTGTTGCTCGGGACAGGGAGGTCTGGAGCGCTCTGCTGGAGCTGTTGCCCCCACGACACGGCCCAGATAAGGGGTAGACGATGGATGGATGGCTCTTAAAATTAAACAGTGACATGACGAAATTGTAAACTTTTACAGTAGTGGGCAGCACTCTACTACTGTAAAACTTCAGTTACTTTGCTGCCGTTTTTATTAGCCTGGGCAGCATTCATTTTCGGGTTCACACGGCACTTTTGTAACACAGACCAGGTCCTCCGAGGTGGAAAGCCTGGTGATGCGAGGTTACGTTTTTATAAACCGGCTTCTTCCTGAACAACCACAGTATATGGAGGCTTTTAAAAAGAAGCAAAACACATTACAACGGAATAAAACAGTAAGGTTACTTTAGTAACCATGGTTATTTAAGTAAGTGAGCGAAATATTTCGCTTATGGGAGGTTTCCTACTGGAAAACCGAGCTGCAGAACTTCATTTATGAACGTTTAAGAGATGTGACGTCAGGCGCTGTGCCCCCGGGGTATAGAAGGCGCGCCTACGTCACTAGCTCTCATTCGGAACTTTTCTCTCCTGCCAATAGCAAGACAGAAGGGTGTTCCGCGAAATATTTCGCTCACTTACTTAAATAACCATGGTTACTAAAGTAACCTTACTGTTATTTTAAGTGAGCATTCGCGAAATATTTCGCTTATGGGACCTTATGAACTCCCGAATCCTGAGTATTAGGACCGGAGGTAAAGGGTGGGCTGAATGACTTCAATGGTCATTTGCCCGGTCCCTGGGGAGATGTACAGGTTAACTCAGAGTGTCGCCTGTGCATCTCATGGCACAGAGGGCCGGAGTGGGCCTCTTTATAGAGAAGCAGCTCCTAGGACTGCATGTGCCAGAGAGGGCCACATCTAAGTTGTAGTATGTGGCGAACGTTGAGGGTGTAGACCAGCTTGCTGCAGTGCAGACTTCCTGGATCGACACCCCCTTATGGAGTGCCCACGATGCTGCCATACCTCGTGTGGAATGGGCCCTCGGACGGATGGCGTCCACCGTCCGTCTTCATCGGAGATGAATGGAGGGTGATGGAAAGCTTGTAGGTCTACTGGTAGACACACCGAGAGGGCATTCTTGGGAATGAAGGCCGGGTTCGCCTTGATGGTGACCTTTGTTGACCTGTCATCGAACCTCATGCACTCTGGAGAGATCGCTGGACACTGTAGCACGCCTACCGTGTCTCGGTGCTGGTATCGGAGGGCTTCGGTCCCCATACCGGGGCCTAGCCTCCTCACGTGGCGGAGCCTCTGCGGGGAGACAAGCCGGCGGGGCCAGGTAGCGAGGCCTAGCTGTAGCTAGAGATGCAACCGATCCGATATTATATCGGGATCGGCCTCCGATCCAGCTTAATTAATGTATCGGAGATCGGATTTGACGCCACCGATACACGCTCCGATACAGGAGGGGGAAACGTGTTTAATGTTTACTACAGTCCGTTCTGCACAGACAGTGCAGTGAGCGAATCCAACCTCCAGTATGTACAGACTGCCAACAGAGACTATAGAAAAAAAGACCCACTAAGGTGCAATATGCAAGAGAATGGAATCACTTACAGACTTAACAGTATTAGAAGTATAAAGTTTACCCGTCGTCGCACGGATCAGTCAAGTCACTGCATGCGCAGTTGTGTGGTGGAGACTCGATCATCTCCACACCACAGCTGCGTTCTGACATTGTTGTTGATGATATTGCTCTTATAATCCACTCTTCTGCTATATATTAACTGCACACGTGCTGTTTAGCGCTATGTGATTCAATCTTTGTAACTTTATTATTGCCATTGGAAATGCTGCTGTGACGATGATGAAGAATAAGCGCACGTCGTCGTAGCGGTTAAATCCGTCTTTATATAATTGGCTCAGTTATCAAACCATGACATTGTTGTCAGAACTCAGAAGCTCAAATATTGATTCAGATTGTAAGTTTAGTGCAATTCTTAAGACAAAGACAGAGTTTGCAAACTAAAGTTGCATAAACACAACACCAGCACCATAACAAACGTCCTGAGACCTGAGGTATTTTTTTTCTCCCCGAGTTCTGTCGGTAAGGCTCAAGGCTTGTTAGCCAGGCTATTTTGTCACATGATAGCGCAGCTGATTCCAGGCATCACATTAGGGGTAAAAGGTACCACTGTACATAGCAATAATAATAATTACTATTATTATTATTAATAGACCATAGTATTAATTAACAGGTTACATGCAGGCATTATTTAGGGGTAAAAAGGTACCTTTGCACATAATAATAATAAATAAAAAAAACATACTATTAATTAACAGGTTGCCATTTCCTTAAGGTTTACAGGTTAAACACTTCTTATTCTTATTTTTAAACACTTAACCATAAACATCCCCTCTTTGAATTTAAATGTAAGGCATTTGTACATTATTTGCTATTTAGAGATATGCTGTGTATTACACCCTTGTGTACCATTACACAACAAACAATATTAATAGTATGACTGCTCTATTATTTGAAGCCTATTCTACAATTAAAAAAATCACACCCGTGTGAAGTGAGGGGCACTCTTATCATTGTACATCATCATGACGTAACATGTCTATTTGCTCAGACACTATGATGTAAATTCTCCATTCATTGTCAACAGGAATTTAATGTTTGTGTAAGACAAAAATCTACACTTAGCTGAATATAGGAGGGGCTTGCGCCCCTCAAAAATAAGGGGACTTCCCTCAAGTCAAACCACTCGTTAGTCAGACCCATGCTGAAATGAAATGAAATGAAATCTATATTTACCCAGGGTATCTGGGCTAAGCTCAAGAACTTGTTTCCAGCCAGGCCCTGCTCATAGAACACATTTCATCGTAGTGGTTGATGCCTTGTTCAAGGGCATTTCAGCGGTGGTAATTTTAACGTGTCGGACGGCTGATTCGAACTGGGAACCTTCCGGTATCTAGACCGCGCCGCTATCCGTTCGGCCACCGCTGCGGGTTACAAATCATCGTGGCTTGGGTTAGGTTAGGGTTTAGGATAGTGTTAATAATGGTCTGACTAAATTGAGATCTCTAACCAATGCCACGCTACCAAAAATAATGTCAATGCGCATTTTGTATTACATTTTTTTGCTATGTAAAATATCGGATATCGGGAGTGTATCGGGAAATTTCAAAAATTAATATATCGGATCGGATCGGAATTGAAAAATCAGTATCGTTGCATCTCTACTTGTGACCATTTGAATAATACAAATAATAAACGTACTAGACAATACTTTTAACCAAAATGCATTTACATTTGCAAAGAAAATAAAAGTTATTTCACACTTTGTGAGAGTATCACACACAGGCCCGCGGGAAGTACTTTACACGCGCAGTGGCTGAGCGTCTAGTAGGGGGTGCGCGCGCGTAGCGCGCGCCGCAAAAATGCGCGTGCACGCGCATCATGCACGCGCATTTTTGCGCATTTTCACGCGCAAACGTGGCCTTTACTTTCCCTCTCCACACGCAAGTTATATGAACGAACTGACACAGGCAATTAACCAGGATAAGGTGCCAATACTGTGATACAGCATATTTATTAGGCCTGGCCTATCTCTTTTTTTTTCTTCCCCTCCTGTTCGAGGGGGGGCTGTGCCTGGGGGGAGG